>NW_023494794.1:11514599-11549141 GCF_904425465.1 Colossoma macropomum | reverse complement strand
TCTCTCTGTCTCTTTCTCTCTCTCTCTGTTTCTCTGTCTCTCTCTGTCTCTTTCTCTCTCTCTCTCTCTCTCTCTGTCTCTCTCTCTCTCTCTCTCTCTCTCTCTCTCTCTCACTCTGTCTATGTCTCTCCAACTCCACTGTGACTCTCTCTCTATCTCTCGCTTCCTCCTCTCTCACTTCCTCTCCCGCTCTTTTCATTATCTCTGCTCATTGTTTCTCTCTCTGTCTGTTCTCTTCCTCTGAGTGCTGTTTTGTTTGTATTAGTGTTGTATTGAGCAGTTCAGGCCTAGTTTTAGTTCAAAATGTGTAGGTTTTGTTTGTTTTGGTATTAAAATATTAATTGTACGACAAAAATAATCCAATATTATTATAGTTGTATAGTTGACTGTGAGAAAATGTCCCCCCAAAGAAAAAAAACACAATGATAATGAAAGTATAGTGTAGAGGAGGAGACAGATAGACACCCTAAGGGATCAAGAAGTGGCAGTATCATTTCAGCATTTGAAACCCAGACTATATTAAAGGAGGACTCCACCGATTTTTCAAAATTTCTGCATAGCTAAATGGATAAGATGTAAACAGAGTGGTTTGGTGTGAAACGCTCTGTTCTAGAGAAATTGTTCACAGTGGTGGTGATAGGAACCAGACGTCCACCTCCAAAAGCTCCCTCACGGAAAGTTACTACATGATGGTCATGAATTCACTGCCTGATATAAATGCATAAATGACACCTGTGCATTTATATTATAGTGAGGATTCAAGTTTGTTTTACTGACATAACAAAATTACATCTGTATTCTTAAAGTATTGCAGCAATTATCTAAATATTACAGGTAAAATAACAGAACATGAGATTGATATATAAGAATATGACAATTAAAGAGAAAAAAGTATGTTATCAATAAATAATACAAAATAATATATAATAATAAAATAAAACCTGTTTTATATACACATGCGGTACATAACGAGAGAAAAAAGTTATCAATTAATGATATAAAATAATATATAATAATAATACAAAACCTGTTTTTGTACATATGTGGTATATAACAAGAAAGAAAAAAGTTAATTATCAGTAAATGATATAAAAAATATGTAATAATAATAAAATAAATCCTGTTTTATATACACCTGCTGTATATAAGACGAGAGAAAACAGTTCTTTTCTACTGCTAAACTATTCTCATACAAATTAGAACAAGACAGGAATATTAAAAGGGCAATTTCACTGATTTTTCAAAATTTCTACCTAATTCAGTGACTGAAGTGTACATAAAATCATGCAGAGTGTTTTGCTGGTAAACGGCTCATTGTAGAGAAACTCACCGAATCAGTTATAACAGATCTTGGAACTGCATTACAGAACCATTTAAACTCTGTAATCTGATCTGTTTAGTCTCCATGACGACTTCAATACAGACTGAATTCAGGACAGTATCTATTACAGAATAACAGTAACTTCATAATCTCATCATGAACTCCAGATAAGAAAACAGCATCACACAAACATCCTAACTAGACTAAACCTCCTAAATCCTGTCCTAACTTTAGGATGAACCCCAACAGGGTCCTCACTTCTGTTTAAGGTCCGTTTCTATGGTTTTTAGGCAGCTGAGTCAGCAGCATAGTTCACTACCAGCATAATGAGCTCCATTTATTTCTACTGTAAAACGCTGCTTTCACTGTGAGATGATTTTCTTTTCTAACTCTGCGTTTTAAAGATCTCAGACGCTGCAGACTCGATCTCCACCGCCCCTCTGATCACCTTCGTGTGTTAATGTTGATGATGAAATATTACAGTGATGGTGGTGAATAATGAGGAGACGGAGCTGAACGTGTGTCTGTTTATTAGGAGGAGTAACGTTAGCGCGCTCGGCTAAAGCGTTTGGGAAATGGTGACTGAAACTGGGGAGCGGCGACGCTCTGATAAACAGCAGGGGGCGCTCTCACAGTATTCACTCACAGATCTCACAGATGAAGAGAGCTAGAAATGGTCATATAGACCTGAATTATGTTCAGTATTTATGTTTTTGGTACATTAAAAACACATAAAAGTGTATAAGTGGTGATATGAGGGGTCCAGAAGAGATGTTGAGGGTCTGGTCACCACGGTAACCCTCCCATAGTAAAGGCCTCTGTGAATTGCCCCGCTCACTCTGCCGATAGTCACACAACTGAGTTTGTGTTATTTCAGATCATTTAAGTCAGACTTAGTGTGATCTCACTTCTCCTTTCCCTGAATAAAGAGAAACAAACGCCCTCTCTCTCTCTCTCTCTCTCTCTCTCTCTCTCTCTCTCTCTCTCTCTCTCTCTCTCTCTCTCTCTCTCTCTCCCTCTCTCTCTCCCTCTCTCTCTCTGTCTGTTTTGAGAAAAAGTGGTGTGCTGGTGAAAGTACTGTATCTGTCAGTGATCTGGGTGTGATATCCAGGACGACCAGTGAGAATAAACAAATAACTAATATTGATTATTACTGATTATTATATATCCTGAAATTTGTCTTGACTCTTATTTTCCTTTTCTTTTTCTTTGATTACTAATAACCCTGTAAGTAACTTATTTTCTAGTGTTCTATTATAATCTATATCATATATCTATATCTTATTCTTATTTATTTAACGTGTTTCTTATTAACCTCTTTGGCAACAGAGTATTTCATTACATTCATGCCAATAAAGCACTATTGAACTTGAACTTGAGAGACAGAGAGAGAGAGAGAGAGAGAGAGAGAGAGAGAGATACATATCCTTCCTCTCTATCTCTTTCTCACTCTCTTTCTCTTTCTCTCTCTCTCTCCTGATACGCCGTGGCGAGATGCTCTGGGTCTCGCTGACGAGGTGAAGCCACAATGGAGAGCACTGTATAAACCACCGTTAACCAAAGAAGTGGCAGATCTGCAGTGGAGGATTTTACATGGCATTGTTTCTGTTAACTCTTTTATTTCTGTTTTAGATCCAGAGGTCACTCCGGAATGTCCTTTTTGTTTTAAGAGGGAAACGGTGTTTCACGCTTTTATGCACTGTTTTAGGCTCCGTCCCCTTTTTGACATTTTAAAGACTCTGTTTATGTCTTTTAATGTGGTTTTTACAGCTCATACTTTTATCCTTGGTTTTAAATATGTCCAGAGAGAGAGGTTCAAGGGCCAGTTGATTCATTTTATTCTTGGTCAGGCCAAACAGGGCAGTGTACATGAGTCTGAGAAACCGTGTGGCACAGGCGGCTGACTCCGGCGTAGTGAGAACCTTCTCTAGACTGGTCAAATCAAGGGTTCTAATTGATTTGAACTACTATAAGTGCATGTCTGACCTGGAGACGTTTAAAGTGGTGTGGTGCTGTGGGGAGGCGGTGTGCTCGCTTTTAGACAACGAACTTTGCTTTGCACCTGATTTTAATTACTGAAAACTGAAGTTTGCTTTTATTAATTAATTTATTTATTTATGTATTCATTAAGCAAGCTGTTTGTTTTTATGTGCTGGTTTGAGAGCGGAAATGGCCTGCTGTGACTTTTACACACCATAGTGAGATGTGGTTACAATAAAGTGTTGTTAAAAGTCTCTCTCTCTCTCTCTCTCTCTCTCTCTCTCTCTCTCTCTCTCTCTCTGTCTCTCTCTCTCTCTCTCTCTCTCTCTCTATATATATATATATATCTTTATCTCCCTCTCTTTCTCTCTAGATTCTGGGGAGACCCCAGAGGTGGAAACGGGCTCTGCCTCAGTTATCATCCCGGGGAAGAGCGCTGGTGATTAAAAACCTTGCTGCTTCAGTGATGTGGCTGACTGTTTTGACCCCCAGTGGATTTACTGCATCATGTTCAGAAGGCCTTTGTAGACTTCTTTTGGGACGGGTATCACTGGCTTCCACCTGGAGTACTGTATCTGCCCCTGGATGAAGGAGGTCAAGGGCTAATACAGGTTTTGGCCAGAGTGAAGGCCATGCGACTCCAGACAGCACAGAAACTGCTTTTTGGGGAGGACACGGTTACGACAAACAGCTCTTTCTCATGCCGTGGAACATTGTAAAGCAAACAGCTGGTTGTGGGTTTTATGGTTCAGTTTTAAATGCGTGGGGGCTGTTTAAAGTGACGAGGGACGACGATGCACATTGTGGTCTGGATGAGCCTTTATTTTCTAACCCCTTTCTGCTTCACCAGTTCAGCACAATCGCTACCGCCTTTACGAAGGCAGGAGTAACACGTATTCGACGTCTGATTGATTTGGGGGAGGGAGAGTGGCGATCAGCTGTGGTTTTAACTCAGCACATCGGTTTTAAATCAGACTGAGTGATTGGGGAGCTTCCTTGCCTCCGCCTCTGAAGGCTTTTGTGGCTGGTGGATTGGCAGAAATGCTATTTCCAGAGTTTTTTGTCAGCCCCTCTGTTTCCGAACCCAGGATTACCGAGGGGCAGCTTCTCTCTGTGAGTGGGTTACAGAAGTTGCCTTTCTCAGCAGCTGGAAAGAGGGTTCTGTACCAGAGCTGTGTTAAATACTTGCACTTTCATTGGCTGAAGGAGAGATGTGACTCCAAATGGAGAGCCCATCTCTCTGTCCCTGAGGGTCTGCGGCCTTCATGGAGGCTCCTGCACAAAAGCCCCTTGCCCAAACGTTCAGGAGATCTCCAGTGGAGGATCCTTCACTGTGCTGTACCCACAAATGGGTTTGTGTCAAAATTTAACCCGGCTGTTCAACCATTTTACATTTTCTGTAATAACACTGATACTGTTTTCCATGCTTTTTCCGACTGTCAAAGACTGATTCCTCTGTTCGAGCTCCTGGACAGAGCGCTCAGAGGGCTGGTCGCTCTGTTCGAGCTCCTGGACAGGGCGTTCAGAGGGCTGGTTCATCTAGTCGAGCTCCTGGACAGAGCGCTCAGAGGGCTGGTTGCTCTATTCGAGCTCCTGGACAGAGAGCTCAGAGGGCTGGTTGCTCTGTTTGAGCTCCTGGACAGGGCGTTCAGAGGGCTGGTTGCTCTGTTCGAGCTCCTGGACAGAGCGCTCAGAGGGCTGGTTCATCTAGTCGAGCTCCTGGACAGAGTGCTCAGAGGGCTGGTTGCTCTATTCGAGCTCCTGGACAGAGAGCTCAGAGGGCTGGTTGCTCTGTTCGAGCTCCTGGACAGAGCGCTCAGAGGGCTGGTTCCTCTGTTCGAGCTCCTGGACAGGGCGCTCAGAGGGCTGGTTCCTCTGTTCGAGCTCCGGGACAGGGTGCTCAGAGGGCTGGTTGCTCTGTTCGAGCTCCTGGACAGAGCACTCAGAGGGCTGGTTGCTCTGTTCGAGCTCCTGGACAGAGCACTCAGAGGGCTGGTTTGCTCTGTTCAAGCTCCTGGACAGGGCGTTCCGAGGGCTGGTTGCTCTGTTCGAGCTCCTGGACAGAGCGCTCAGAGGGCTGGGGTTCCTGTTCACCCGGACTCTGTTTATCTTTGGCTGTAAATTCTCTAAAGCTCAGCGTTATAAAGGTACCTTGGCTAATTTCTTAGTGGGACAAGCGAAGTTATCAGTGTGGAAGTCCAGGTCGGTGTCTGAAGGGCAGGAGGTGGATGTTCCGAGCTCTGGTGGAATCGCGCATTAGAGTTGAATTTGTTTTTTTATCAAAGCCCTCAGAACATTTCCTGTTTTGAGAAAGAGTGGTGAGCTGGTGAAAGTGTTGTATCTCTCAGTGATCTGAGTGTGACATCATTTCATTGGTGAATCTTTGTGGATGGGTGGATTCTCTTTGGGGATCCTCATTATTATTAATATGACTATTAGCTCTTTACTGTAGGATGTAACATCCTTTAATTAATAATGCTTCAATAAAAGGGGGTTAAAAGTCAAAGTATCTCTCCCCCCCCTCTCTCTCTCTATCTGTCTCTCTCTCTCTCTCAATCTGTCTCTCTCTCTCCTCTCTCTCTCTCTCTATATATATATTGCTTTCTGTCTCTCTCTCCCTCTCTCTCTCTCCCTCTCTTTCGCTATCTTTCTATCTCTCTCCCTCTCTCTCTTTTTCTTTCTCTTCTGTTTCTCCTCTCTGTGTATTTATCTCTCTCTCCCTCCTCTCTGAGTATGTCTCTCACTTTCTCATCTTTTTTCCTCTCTACTCTTCTCTGGTCACTCCTTTTCTCTCTTTTTTCTCCCCCTCTGTCACGCTCTGTCTTTTTTCTCTCTCCATCCCTTCTCTCCCTCTCTCTCTCCCTCTCTCTCTCTCTCTCTCTCTCTCTCTCTCTTTCTCTCTCTCTCTCTCTCTCTCTCTCTCTCTCTCTCTCTCTCTCTCTATTACTTCGGAATGTCGTTTTTTTTTGGAGGGGGGGATTTGTAAATGTGCATGACGTCATCCCCGGGATCTCCCTCCGCGCGCTGGAATTCTAGCGCCACCACCGCTGGGTGTGGCTTCAACACTCAGATCCGTTACACAGAGAGAGAGACAGAGGGAGAGAGAGAGAGACACGCAGCCGGACACAGCGCGGGGAGACAGACAGCGAAATAGACATCTTAATAAATAATTAGAGATTGTTTTTGAGTGGCTGATCGCCCGCGGCCCGCTGTGTGTGCTGAAGCCGTTTTTAAGGTGGAGCCGTCCTGCGTGCCGCTTTCTGCAGTTCCGAGTTGAGGGCGGGTTCGGAGACTCTTCATCTGAATCAGAGCAGCAACAGTTTCGCCTCATCGCTCAGCTCTAAAACAACGACAAGATGCCGAAAACGGTGAGTAAACACGACCTGAACGCGTCAAAAACGTCTTTTTGGTCGTATTCTGTGCGTTTTTGAGCGCTAAAAGTGCAACATAATGCTTTAAAACGGTTTAACTGTGGAAAGATGCGCATTCGGGACACGTTCGTCTGAATGTAACTTTAACTTCGGCACCATTTAAGGTGGAACGGTATTAATCCAGTGAGATGCTGGGCTTTTCTTTTGCTATAATCTTGTATCAGTACTCTAAGACATCCGATGCTGAAGTTGGTTGCCCATTCGCCAGCTTGTTGTTCGAACTTTTCCGTTCCACCTTAAATGGTGCAGCAGTTACACTCTGACGCCTCAGGCGCCAGAATGTAACTGCACCATTTAAGGTGGAACGGGAGAATTCGAACAACAAGCTGGCGAATGGGAAGCCTCGGGCGCCAGAATGTAACCGCAGCCCGATTTAAGGTGGAACTGTCCATTTTTAAGCCGATATAGAGGAGGACCAGCGGTCAGGTCGGCATTTTGGGGGCTCTTTTTTCTCCTCACCGAACAGCTCTGCTTTCAGCAGAGGCTCAATGAGTGAGCAGATGAGAGACCCGAGAGAAGGGAAATGTCTCTCCGGATCACCTTTTGAGGCTTAAAGTGTACTTTTTTGGTGCGATTAAACTCTTTTATGTCCTCTTTTCTCGAACGCGGCCTCTGTTTTTTGTGTTTAAGCGAGAGTTCACATTGAAACGCCGGCGCTGATGTTAGCCTTAGCGGCCGGATGCGCCTTTTGTTGTCGTGTTTTTTCCCTCCTCAGATGATGAACCGTTATTCGGCGTCAAACCACGAAACAACCTCGCTTTTTTCGTTTATTCCTTTTTAAACCGGTTTCGGGGCATCAGATAAAGTCAGATGAGGACTTGTGTGTCGTGTTTGGCTCGTTTTGACCACTTTTGTGCGTTTAGAAACACTAAAAAATCACTTTTTTGGCGATTACCGGAATCAAAGCGCTGCTAACGGTAACGTTACTTGACGACGTTGCGAGTTTCTCTGGTTCGTCGCTAGGGGGAGGGGCCGGAAGGAACTTAATGGCGCAATCGTGCTTTTTTGTGCTTTCTTTTCGCGCCCGTTTTACGGCAAGCCACGCCTCCTCAGCGCTCGGATTGGCTACTTCCGAGCAAGCCGCCTGTTCTAGAACGCCGGAGCGGGCGGCGGGCGGGTGGAGCTTGTTGCTAGGCAACGCGTTGCAGAGCCGCTGATGCGCGAATGCCCGGCCAATTGGAGCGCAGGAGGGGCGGGGCTTGTCGGTAAACGGGTGGACGAAAACATAGCGCAATTTTCCGTTCAAAAGGCGTGGTGGGGCCTGAAACTGAAATAGCCGAGCTGGAACAGGAGGGCCGAGATGATCTTCAGTCCGCTTTAATGTCACAGATTCCACAAAGAACTTTTAAATAGACATGGTTTCCTAGGCAACGCTGACAAAATATGTTTGCTTTCATCTCACAGAACTTCATTAAAGCCGTAACAGTCAGTCAGATTACAGAATAAGAGTCTTTCTCACATCCTGTCCACTTTTGTGAAGTTCAGTGAAATCAAACTTTTAAACCAAACAGGTTTATTTAGCTTTTTTAAGATTAAAACAGCAACTCTAGAACAGTAACAGGCCCTGTGCCGTGCTCTACACTCCTAAAATGGTTCTTTAGAAAAAAGGAATGGTTCTATTTTGAATCAGGAGTTTTATACAGAACCATTTCATGCTTGAATGGTTCTCTGCATGGTGAAACTGTCCCTCAGATTGATGGAGAACGTGTTGTGTAGACATCGTAACCGTAGCAGAACCTTTTTTGGTGCAATACAGAACCATTTTCGATAAGGTTCTATACTGAACCTTATACGGCATCAATCTAAAGAACCTTTTCACCATGCAAAGAACCATTTAAACATAAAATACTTATATGTAGGACTCTCTAAATACCTTTACTAAAGAACCATTGAAGAACCATCTTATTAGGAGTGCTATGTGTGTCACACCTTTTCATTATGACTCCTGGCGCTGGGTTAGTTCAGCGTAGGCAGCTGTACATACGTGCTGCCTCAGTCGCTGGTGGCAGTTTCCTGTCTCCATCTTGTGCTGCGGCCTGACTGATGTGGAGATTTGAGACGCTCAGATGTCGTGCTGTTGAAACTACTCAATGAATCGAACCATAATAATCCCAAATTTGAGATTTTGTGCCACCTGCCTTTGGTCACAAGGCTGCGATTATTAATGTCCTATTAATGTCCATATCTGAAATAGTCAGTGTGATTTTGTTCCAAATACATTTCTGTTGGTCCATTCACCATAAACTGGTCACACTATGTAAAGGACAGTCGGCGTTTTCTAATGGTGTAAAAATATATACATTATATATACATATTCATTTATATACAATAATTTATAGTGTGTGGGTGGAAATACCACAGGCTTTTCACTGAAAGGTATTTTTAGACATTATATTCAACTTTTTAGCAATTCTGTGATTAAAATGATAAATATGTGCTGCAAAAATGATCTACTTTGTTATCTACCTTGAGATTTGATCAAATTCCACATGGCTGTTGACTAAGTGTAAATTAGTGAACACGTCCTCTACAGAGACACACTTCTGCACATTTTTAATACACAGTTACTGTTTATTTACTGAATTTAACATACTGTAAACAATTAAAACATAATAACGTAACACACACTTAACAGTCTCTGTTATTGGAGGAAAACCTTGTATCTCCACAATGGTAACTTTACAGGAGAGGGAAAAAACCTACTTTACTTCTAATGTAAGTCAATGGAACCAGAATCTTTTTCCAAGTCATTTTGGGCCGTTTCTTTTAGTCCATTCATCATGAAATTTACACACAATATAAAGAGCAACAGGTATTTTCAAATTATGTCAGAAACTGAAAAACAACAAAAATGGAGGAAATCTTCTGACAGCAGCGATACGTGGCACGTCTAAAGATTATGGTGCATTAAATTTCAAATAAATAGAAATTTTGCACTAAAATAAGCATGAAAATGTCATATTTAGGCGTGTTCTCTGTAGAGGATGTGTTCACTTATTTCCACATGTCATTTGACAGGGGGTGTTCAAACTTTTGCACATGACCGTAATTAACTGTACTAATTATGAACTGCTCTATATGTCTATAGACGTTTTATATGTGTGAGGTGTTAGTATGGTTGAGTGTCCGCACTGGCCAGTTCTCATTCATAGCCTAAAATAATATGTATTTGTATATATTATATTAAAAAATATCATTATTTAACAAAATGTATTGCAGCCTAGCAACTAGTTTTCCATGAAGGCAGTAGGAATTTGAGTAAACTACTGCGTAAATGGAAAATAAATTAAAAATTCATTTCTACACGTAAGATATATTCGTTGTATGTAGCAGGTAAAGGTGCAATAATTACAGTATCAATGCAGTATATAGAAATATATATAAATGTAGAACTGTGTGGCTCTTCAGAGCATCTCTAGTTTACTGTCTGTTGTGGAAACCGGTGTCAGTGCGCAAAATTAAGGGCGGGGCTTATCATATAGACACACCCATGTTCAAATAAGTGGGCTTTTTTCCTGTAAACTCAGTCAAACCAACCTGTTTAGAATAGAATTAGAGCAAAACACCCAGAATATCAGAAATTTTACATTTCTGTGTTTTTTTTGTATGTTTTTTTGTTTTTGTTAACTTTAGCCCTGAATTCCGGTTCTTTTCTGACCCTTAGTTTGGTGATTGTGGTTTTGTGTTGGTGTGTAAAGCAGAACTGGGCGTAGATGCAGCTGCAGCGTTGACAGATCATGTAATATTAGTAGAGACGTTTTCAGCCCCTGGTTGCAGACAGAGATCTTGTATTGACTCGCCTGGATTTTCCATTAACATCTCCACCAATTACATCATCTGTTATTACTCATTACAGGAGTCAAGGTGAATCACAGAGCCGGTACGGGCTTTTACCATCCGGCTACACTGCGGTCACTTTGTATCATAATGTATTGTATTGTATTGCATTAAGAAGTCCGTGTCGCCATGTTGGAAGGTGAGCTGTAGCTCTGAGCTCTGATGGAGCTCGTCTCATCACCGTTACTGCAGATACAGCCCTGCAGGAGATAAACACCAACACAACAGACCAGAATGACCACAAACACATGAACAGATATGTAGACGCTTTAGATGCGTCTCCAGAAACACTACGAGGAGAAGATGATCTAGATCGGTGGATCCGTATCACCTGCATTTCTCCAGAGTTCAGAACATTCCAGTGTGAGATATTTTATAAAAACTAATAAAAGTGGCAGGCAAAACTGCCAAAACTATTAAATAATGAACTCAGATACACAAATAAAGCTGAAGTAGCTTCTTAATCACCAGCTTCTCATCTGAACTTTCCGTTCCACCTTAAATGGAGCTGCAGTTACACTGAGGCGCCTTAAACGGAGACAAAATTATGAAAGTTGTTGAATACGAAGCAACTGCAGCTAATAAATGTATTAATTGACCTCAATAAAATCTCTTTAATCAACAAACCCCTCAAACTTCCTCTTGGAGGTGTTTAATGAGCAGCTAATGAGCAGCTCAGCAGAGCAGCTGTTGAACGCGTCTCACTGGCTGATCTAGCGCCGCGTCCCAAACCACACACTTCTGTACTTCACCTACTACACTAACGAGTGCACTTCTACTGGGATATGCACTATTTTTACACACTATATAGTGAGATGGTGTGCGGTTTGGGACGGGGCGCCAGTAACGCAGCGGGAAATCTCAGCCGTTTAGATTTCAGCTTTGATTTGTTAATCACTACAGCAACCAATCAAATAAGATCAAGCCAATACACTCAAATATATCAGTTAATACGCTTTAAAATGAGATTTAAAAGTGTTTAAAGTGTGTTTTACTGACTTTGCTGGATCGGTTACGGCTTCATCTCATTACAGACAGACTCAGCACTGCTGAGGGAACTTGATGTTGATACTAAAACGGTGGCAGCGCGACTGTGACGTCATCGAGTGCTGTCAGTTGTTGCCTTGTCATTAGCGTGTTAGCTTGTGGCCGTGGCTTTAGAACAGAACACTAAAGCACAAGTTTTGTATGTTTATAATAACCTGAGACTGAGAATAAATGTCACGTTGTAGGTATTTTATTCAGGGGTTCTTTAGTAAAAGAACATCTAAATCAGTAACAACAGAAGAACCATTTTTGGCGCTATTCAGAACCCTTTTCAAAAAGGTTCCATACAGAACCATCTACAGCACATTCCCCATGCAAAATTCTTGATTCAAAGAACACTTTAGTCATACAGAGGGTTCTTGGAGTGTTCATAGTTTTATACAGAACCATTTACTTTACTAGAGAACCCTTAAAGAACCATATTTTAAGGGTGTAGTTTACAGTTTATGACAATGGCAGTATGGTTAGTGGAGCACTATAGGGAGACCATAGAAACTCCCTGGTACACACTTATAAAAAAGATGGTTCTTTAAGGGTTCTTTAGTAAAGAAAATGGTTCTATATCAAACCATGGACACTTCAAAACCTTTGCATGATTTAAGTCTTAGCATCATGAAATGGTTCTTCAGATTGATGGAGAATGGAGAATAGAACAATTTTCAAAAAGGTTCTACAAAGAACCCATACAGCACATTCTCCATCATTCTGAAGAACTCTTTTCATGATGCTAAGAACCCATTGGTTCTTTGAGTGTTAATGGTTCTATATTGAACTTTTAAAAAAATGGTTCTATATAACACCCAAAACAGTTCTTCTATGGTTACGGAGCCCAGTTTGTAACAACAAAAGAACCCTTTTGGGTGCTATATAGAACCACTTATAGCATATTTATGCACATTTTCCATAAATCCAACGCTTTATGATGCAGCAAACCTTTAAACATGCAAATGTTTCTTGTTTATTGTTCTATATAGAACCATGTTCTTTATTAAAGAACCCTTGAAGCACCGTCTTAAGAGTTTATACATTAATTCGCAGGCCTGTTTTTTGACCAGAACATGTTCTTTTTCTGGCATGAAGCTGGAACAGTTGTCATGGTTGTGATGTCACATATACAGAACAGGGTGTTTCGCTGCTTCTGATTGGTCAACTAAACTCGTTAAGACAACAAAAATTGTTGATGACGCGTTCTAGAATAAAATTGGCATTGGTAAGGTTCCTCCTCTACACTCATAAAAAGATGGTTCTTCAAGGGTTCTTTAGTAAGGATGGTTGTTTTATAGAGAAAGAACACTTTGCATGCTTAAATGTTGCTCCGCATTCAGATTGATGGAGAATGTGTTGTATATGGTTCTATATGGCACCAAAAAGGGTTCTGCTATAGTTTGATGTCAAGCTTGGAACAACAGCAGAAACTTTTTTGGTGCTAGAACCACATATAACACGTTCTCCATCAATCTGAATAACCATTTCACCATGCAGTGAACAATTTAACCATGCAAATAGTTTTTGGGTGTTTATGGTTCCATATAGAACCATTGTCTTTGCTAAAGAACCCTTGAAGAACCGTCTTTTTTAGGAGCGTAAGTGGGAGAGCAGGGTTCGAGTCCAGCTCAGGGTAGCGCGACATTCCCGCCAAAATAATTAGGTCACTTTGGTGCTACAGCTTAACGATGTGTTTTATTACGAACTTATATCACGATAACGATAAAAATACGATTTATCGCGCAGCCCTGATCAATAGCTGTGTTTGATCGGATTTAGTGCAGCACTGAATGTGAAAATATATATAAAAATAATTTTTTGAAGCTTTTATGGCTGTTTTAAACGTTACTGCTCTGTCTGTGTGTGAATATCGTGATTCGCATCGAGAATCATAAAAATCTTTAAATATTGTGATATGATATTTTTGCTGTATCGCCCACCCCCGGCTGAGTGCAGCAGTGTGTGTGTGTGTGTGTGTGTGTGTTAGACTCGCTCTGACAGTCTCTCACAGTGACTCAAGATTTCTGTGCTTACATCACTTCCTGTTTTACCGTTTCCTGTTCTGGGCTGGTCGAGTTTGACGCCGTCGCCCAAGAAAGACCTTATTAGGAGTTTCAGAGCGAGACGGAGAACGCGGCCCCTCTTCCTGTACGGCTCGGTTACTGCAGGAACCCAACCTCTCTCTCCCCTCGACTCTCTATCTCTCTTTTACTCTCTCTCCCCGAGACTCTCTCTCTCTCGTTTACACTCTCTCCCCTGACTCTCTCTCTCTTTAACTCTCTCTCCCCCCTGACTCTCTCTCTCTTTAACTCTCTCTCCCCCTGACTCTCTCTCTCTTTTACTCTCTCCCCTGACTCTCTCTCTCTTTAACTCTCTCCCCCCGACTCTCTCTCTCTTTAACTCTCTCTCCCCCCTGACTCTCTCTCTCTTTTACTCTCTCCCCTGACTCTCTCTCTCTTTAACTCTCTCTCCCCCCTGACTCTCTCTCTCTTTTACTCTCTCCCCTGACTCTCTCTCTCTTTAACTCTCTCTCTCCCCAAGACTCTGTCTCTCTTTAACTCTCTCTCCCCCTGACTCTCTCTCTCTTTAACTCTCTCTCTCCCCTGACTCTCTCTCTCTTTAACTCTCTCTCCCCCCTGACTCTCTCTCTCTTTAACTCTCTCTCCCCCCTGACTCTCTCTCTCTTTTACTCTCTCCCCTGACTCTCTCTCTCTTTAACTCTCTCCCCCTGACTCTCTCTCTTTTACTCTCTCTCCCCTGACTCTCTCTCTCTTTAACTCTCTCTCCCCCTGACTCTCTCTCTCTTTTAATCTCTCTCCCCTGAATCTCTCTCTCTCTTTTACTCTCTCTCCCCCTTGACTCTCTCTCTCTTGTACTCTCTCTCTCTTTTACTCTCTCTCTCTCTTTTATTCTCTCTCTTTTACTCTCTCTCCCCCTTTCTCCCTCTTTCTCTCTTTCTCTTTTTCTCTCTTTCTGTCCAGTTTCTTTCCCTCTCTCCCTGTCTCTCTCTTTTGCTCTCTGCACCCCCTTTCTCTCCCTCTCTTTACCCCACCTCTCTCGCTTTCTCTCTCACTTTATGTCTCTCTCCCTTCCTTCTCTTTCTCTCTCTAACAGTCTCTCTCTCTTTCTGTCTGTCTGCCTCTCTCCTCTCTGTCCCTCTCTTTCTCTCTCTCCTAGCTGTTTCTTTCTCTCTCTTTTATACTCTTTTTCTCTCTGTCTTTCGTTTACATGCTCTTACTCTCTCCTTTGCTCTTCATCTTCCTTCTTTTTCTCTCACTTCTTCTGTTCTGCCTCTCTCTTTTCTCTTCTCCTCTCCCTTCCTCACTTTCTCCCCGCTTTTTTCTCTTCTGCTCTTTCTCAATCCCTCTAATCTCGTCTCTCATTACTAGCTCTTTCCCCTCTCCCCTGCACTCTCTCTCTCTCTCTCTCTCTCTCTTTCTCTCACTCAGAGGCACTGTCTCTCGTCCCTGCTCTGCCCGAAGGCCTCAATTTAGTACATTCAGTAAATAAGAGCTTTAACAGTCTCAGTCTGTGAGGCTGATCTGAGCCGACTGAGCGAGAAACTCCAGAGAATCGCAGCAAATCATTCACACTGATGGTCTATTATTATTTTATTCACATAATTATCAGTCCATCTATATACAGCAGTGAGACACTCTAGAGTCTATCACGTAAACGGAACCGTCATGTGGGACTGTAATAACAAGTCACATTTAGCAGTGTAATCACAGTGCAGTGCTTTGTCCATAGTGTGCAGCCCAATATATGCAGTACTGAAACACTCTAGAGTCTGCATTTCTATTCTGTATACACTCTAGAGTCTGCATTTCTATTCTGTATACACTCTAGAGTCTGTTTTCTATTCTATATACACTCTAGAGTCTGCATTTCTATTCTGTATACACTCTAGAGTCTGTTTTTCTATTCTGTATACACTCTAGAGTCTGCATTTCTATTCTACATACACTCTAGAGTCTGCATTTCTATTCTGTATACACTCTAGAGTCTGCATTTCTATTCTATATACACTCTAGAGTCTGTTTTCTATTCTATATACACTATAGAGTCTGCATTTCTATTCTATATACACTATAGAGTCTGTTTTCTATTCTATATACACTATAGAGTCTGCATTTCTATTCTGTATACACTCTAGAGTCTGTTTTTCTATTCAATATACACTCTAGAGTCTGCATTTCTATTCTACATACACTCTAGAGTCTGCATTTCTATTCTGTATACACTCTAGAGTCTGCATTTCTATTCTATATACACTCTAGAGTCTGTTTTCTATTCTATATACACTATAGAGTCTGCATTTCTATTCTATATACACTATAGAGTCTGTTTTCTATTCTATATACACTATAGAGTCTGCATTTCTATTCTGTATACACTCTAGAGTCTGTTTTTCTATTCAATATACACTCTAGAGTCTGTTTTTCTATTCTGTATACACTCTAGAGTCTGCATTTCTATTCTATATACACTCTAGAGTCTGTTTTCTATTCTATATACACTATAGAGTCTGCATTTCTATTCTGTATACACTCTAGAGTCTGTTTTTCTATTCTGCATACACTCTAGAGTCTGCATTTCTATTCTGTATACACTCTAGAGTCTGTTTTTCTATTCTGTATACACTCTAGAGTCTGCATTTCTATTCTATATACACTCTAGAGTCTGTTTTTCTATTCTACATACACTCTAGAGTCTGCATTTCTATTCTGTATACATTCTAGAGTCTGTATTTTTATTCTATATACACTCTAGAGTCTGCATTTCTATTCTACATACACTCTAGAGTCTGTTTTTCTATTCTACATACACTCTAGAGTCTGTATTTCTATTCTGTATACACTCTAGAGTCTATTTTTATTCTATATACACTCTAGAGTCTGCATTTCTATTATATAAAGTAGTGAAACACTCTAGAGTCTGTATTTCTATTGTGTACAGCAGTGAAACACTCTAGAATCTGCATTTCTATTATATAAAGTAGTGAAACACTCTAGGGTCTGCATTTCTATCGAGTACAGCTGTGAAACACTCTAGAGTCTGCATTTCTATTCTGTATACACTCTAGAGTCTGTATTTCTATTCTGTATACACTCTAGAGTCTGCATTTCTATTCTATATACACTCTAGAGTCTGTTTTCTATTCTATATACACTATAGAGTCTGCATTTCTATTCTGTATACACTCTAGAGTCTGTTTTTCTATTCTGCATACACTCTAGAGTCTGCATTTCTATTCTGTATACACTCTAGAGTCTGTTTTTCTATTCTGTATGCACTCTAGAGTCTGCATTTCTATTCTATATACACTCTAGAGTCTGTTTTTCTATTCTACATACACTCTAGAGTCTGTTTTTCTATTCTATATACACTCTAGAGTCTGTTTTCTATTCTATATACACTATAGAGTCTGCATTTCTATTCTGTATACACTCTAGAGTCTGTTTTTCTATTCTGTATACACTCTAGAGTCTGTGTTTCTATTCAATATACACTCTAGAGTCTGTTTTTCTATTCTGTATACACTCTAGAGTCTATTTATATTCTATAAACACTCTAGAATCTGCATTTCTATTATATAAAGTAGTGAAACACTCTAGGGTCTGCATTTATATCGAGTACAGCTGTGAAACACTCTAGAGTCTGCATTTCTATTCTGTATACACTCTAGAGTCTACATTTCTATTCTATATACACTCTAGAGTCTGTATTTCTATTCTATATACACTCTACAGTCTGTATTTCTATTATATATATATTTATATATATATACAGCAGTAAAACATTAGTCTATATTTCTGTTATATACATTGAAACACTCTAGAGTCTGCATTTCTATTATATACAGCAGTGAAACACTCTAGAGTCTGTATTTCTATTGTGTACAGCAGTGAAACACTCTAGAGTCTGTATTTCTATTATATACAGCAGTGAAACACTAACATTAATGTTTTTATGTGGGTCAGTGACAAGCAAGGTTTTCAGTTATTAAACTGTGCTGGTCTGGTTGCTCCATCTGACTGACTGATTGCGCCACCTGACTTTTCAGACTAATTTTATATTAAACAGGCATCTGCTTAGACGCCCGTAGAAACCTTTGTCCTTGAACTTGAGTTTTCAAATAATAATTCTACATTTTCCTGGTTCTCCTGAGGTCGGAACACCTGACGTGGTAAACTGAGCCGCTCTAACCACGACTCAAACATCACACGTTTTACTAAATCTGTGAAGGGCTACCGACCTCGGCATTACACAATGAAGGTTACTTGGGGTCTTCTCAATCGTGCAATACCCTGGCCCCTCTTTTGTAAAAGCGGGTCAAAATAAAAGTCCTTTGTTTTTGATTGTGCTGCCTGAAATTTGAAGAAGTAAGAACTTGTAGACAAACGTTTTTCAGTGAGCTAAGCAGGTTTTTATTTTAAAGTTATCAAACATAAAACCATGCCAAACTATTTTATTCAGACTTTTATAACTAAATGACCTTTTTTATAGTTTTTTAATCAACATATATGGTTGGATGATTGCACCACCTGACATTTTTAGACTTTTAGAGGCAAAACGAAACTAAAATGAATTTTACATGATGCACTGAAAACACTGGGTTGCAAACTCCTCGTAACCTCTGCTCAGACGTTCTTATCTGAAGGTAAAGCAGGCTTCATGTAGATAACTCCAGACCACTTTCCTCTCCAGTCAGGTCCATCAGCACTCGTCGCATACCTCACTAATCTAGAACCTGATAGGACGCCTGAAACCATTTCAGGATGCCAGAGGCAGGTGCTGAGTGTGCTCTAGACTGGACACAGTGCTGGTTCTAGAGTAAACAAAAGGGAGCTACATGGACAGGGGGGGGTGGAGGAGTGTAGAATGTGTAGAGTGTGTTAGGGGGATTAAACACACACACACACACACACACACACACACACACACACACCGGGGCAGATTAACGGTGTTTAATAAAGCGAAGCTGTGGGCGGTGGGGAGAAAGTTCTGGAGTTTTGCTGGACTGTCAACATCTCAATGGAGGAACGTTGTCGAAGTTCTCCTCAACCTCAGAACCGACTGTGAGTCAAACCGTGTGTGTGTGTGTGTGTGTGTGTGTGTGTGTGTGTGGAGTGTGTGGAGTGTGTGTGCCTTCAGTTTGGACGTTTTGAGTAAATTTCACTGATTCCTACCTAAGATAATGAAGAATCAGAGATGAAAGAAGATCTTCTAGAGTTTTTTTCTAGGTAAATGTTCGCTCACTGACGTTTATTCAAATTAAACACATTGTTTAAGCATTAATATGGGAATTGTGTGCCAGTACCATTACCCAGTGATTTTCGGTAGGGGTGTACTGGTTCCCCAAATCCACGGCTCGGTTCGGAACTCGATTTTGTTTTGTTTTATTTGGTAGAGGTCTGCACAAGACGGGTTCCTCCGAAAACTGCGAAATTTGCAGGCAGGATTCATTGTGAGGCACCACGGTCATTGCGGGTGAACAGCCAACAGGTTGTGTGTGTGTGTGTGTGTGTGTGTGTGGTGGGGGGGTGGGGTTGTTATGGCTGGCTGGCTGGCTGGGACGAAATTGGACATTTATCATCTGCTTGTAGAAGCGAACAGGCAACAAATGAGCTGCGTGTCAGAGGAAAACTCGCTGGTAATCACAAGCAGCAAAACATGGAGCTACAGAGCATCCAGTAAATCCTTTACACTCAAACCTCACTGATTTGTTCCACAGTCGTTTTGGCTTTTTAACCTGCGTGATTTCGGCTAAACTGTAGACCTTTTGTTGAGCGATTAGCTGGTAATATAATGCGGACACAGATAAAACGTAGCGAAGCTGAGCTGCTGTGTACAGAAGTCTGGAGATATAATTTTTTCTGGGTTGTCATCCGAGATAACGAGTGAATTAACTCGTTATCTCAAGATAACAACTTTGCTATCTTGGGATCACGAGATAATTACCTTGTCATCTCAAAATGACAACCTTGCTATGTTGAGATCACAAGATAATTAACCATTATCTCAAGATGACAACTTTTGTTAGCTTGAGATCACAAGATAATTAACTCATGATTTCAGGATAACAACATTTATTATCTCGAGATAACAGCATAACTAACTCGTTGTTTCCAGATAACAATTTTGTTAATTACCTTGTTATCATTGAAACGTAGTTTTGCGGCTGGGTGCGATGGTTCCACTGTGACGCGGGGTTCGCTGGACACGCCCTACATACTTAAAAAAGATGGTTCTGCAACGGTTCTTTAATAAAGAAAAGGGTTCTATATAGTACTAAAAGAGTTCTGCTATTGTGACAAGGTTGACATCATAAAATGTTTTTAAAAAGGTTCTATATATATATATATATATATATAATACAACACATTCTCTGTCAATCTGAGGAACCCTTTCATGATGCAGAGAACCCTTTAATAAATAATAACAATTTTCTTTACCAAAGAACCCTTTGAACCATCTTTTTTACCAGTGGAGTGTATTGGCCTACAGCAAACGCAGGACCATAGGCATAACCTAGAGTAGGCAGGTGTGGGTGGCCATGGAACCTTTTCAGACCCTTTTTGAAAAGGGTTCTACATTGCACCAAAAGGGTTCTGCCACTGGTACGATGCCAAGTAACGACAGAAGAACCCTTTTTGGTGCTATATAGAACCCTATACAACACATTCTCCTTCAATCTGAAGAAACTTTCACCATGCAAGGAACCCTGTAAGCATGCAGATGGCTCTGTGAGTGTTCATGGTTCTTTACAGAACCATTGTCTTTACCAAAGAACCATGGAAGAACCATCTTTTTTAAGAGCCCATCGCTTAAATTCTCAGAAGAGATCACCAGCAAGAAGCTTGGTTCATTTTATTGTTCTACATGTAAACAGTAAAGGGGAATTCCACCAATTTAAAATTTTCTCTTGCCTAATTCAGAGGTTGAGATGTAAACAGAGTGATTCAGAGTGGTTTGGTGTGAAATGGTTCAGATGTCTTTACAGTGGTGGTGATAGGAACCAGGGGTCGCCATGACTACAACACAAATATAGGCATTTTATTTACTATCCAGAACCACCAGTGAACCTACACGAGTCTTCTGAGTTTATATGGAATGATGATGATGGAAAATTGTGGAAAATCTGAAATAATAAGTTTTCTTTGGGGACTATTTTGCCTCACAGCGCCCTGCGTATTATGTATCCCTCCACTATGAATGGAGTTTAAGTTCTCTAAACTATCATAAACAGTGTCTCAGACATCAGGCAGTGAATTCATAACCATTTCATGGTGTAACTTTCTGTGAGGGAGCTTTTAGAGGTGGATGTCTGGTTCCTATCACCACCACTGTGAACAGTTCTGACTGTAAGTTTATCTAGAACGGAGAGTTTCACACCAAACCACTCTGAACGACTCTGTTTACATCTGAACCATTTAATTTATTAGCATTTTGAGTATTTTAGCTCTCAGCTATTTTGACATGGGCTGATCTGGAGCTCTGTGCCACCCCTGACTCAGACCAGCAGTTTAAGGCCCAGTCCCATTTCACCCCTCGGCCTGACCACTTAGCCCCACCCCTCCGTTTTGTGTGTTTACGTCTGGGTGTAGGGTGTCCTGATTGTTGTTGAGATAGAGGGGTGGGGTGAAGTGTTGGGGCCACATGACCCTCCAAACTGAGGTTTTTAAGAGACTCCAAACAGAGAGTTATGAGAAAAAAACACAAACCGGCAAGATGAGCGACGAAAGAAACCCACAAATGTGAGAATTTTCTCTGTTAAAAATTATATTAATCACTGTTTTATCTTAATTTAATGTCGTTTCAATGTTTTATGGTCCTTTTCTTCATAACAAGCATAAACCATTACCAGTACTATGCTGATGTCTTGATAGCGAGCTAGCTAATTTTCCGTTCCACCTTAAATGGTGTAGCAGTTACATTCTAGTGCCTCAGGCATCAGAACTACTGCTCCATTTAAGGTGGAATGGGAAAATTTGAACAAGAATCTGGTGAATATCTGACTTCAGCTTCATATCACTGAAGAATTAGGGGTGGGTGATAATAAATAATTGCCCCCCTCTTTGAAGTCATATGATTCCCTAAATGTAACTAAAGCCCAGCAGTGAGGAGCTGAACTTTACCCTCCTCTGCTGTCACTGCAGACTGGCAGGGTCTCCTACAGAGCAGCGCTGGTAGCTGTTAATGAAGTGATGCTCTTTTTATTTGAGGGTCCCATTTCAGAGGGAGGATTTCAACCACTACACTGTAACTCAGTTTTAAGGGGCAAGGAGACACTCGAAAACAAGGGGTAGGGGTACAAATGAGAATTGGGACTGGGCCTAAGGCTGCAGCTCGTTTGTATCCTGACAGAAAGATGTGATGCGTTTCTCTGTGAGTCACATTCAGCCTCAGTTTCTAATGTATGAGCATCGGCGGACATCTGCAGTAAAAATATGGCACATCGTCATCAGCCCACAAATCCCATATCGGCCTGTGTGTGTGTGTGTGTGTGTGTGTGTGTGTGTGTGTGAAGGTGAATGAAGGCAATGTCAGTGTCCTAAATATAGTAACAGTGACTCCGGACTCCGGCGGCCTCACAGAACTGACCACACCCAACATACACACACACACACACACACACACCCAGAACTCACACACACCCTTCCTAGGCAGAAGTAACACACTGTTTTGTGAACACACAAACTATTTATAACCTAAAAAGGCACTTCAGAAACAAATCACCACCCCAGAGAGAGAGAGAGAGAGAGAGAGAGAGAGAGAGAGAGAGAGAGAGAGAGAGAGAAAAGGGAAAAGTAGAGAGAGAGAGAGAAGTGAGAGAGAGACCCAGAGAGAGGGTGAGAAAGAGAGAGAGAGAGAGAGAGAGAGAGAGAAAAGGGAAAAGTAGAGAGAGAGAGAGAGAAGTGAGAGAGAGACCCAGAGAGAGGGTGAGAAAGAGAGAGAGAGAGAGAGAGAGAGAGAGAGAGAGAGAGAGAGAAAGGGAAAGTAGAGAGAGAGAGAGAAGTGAGAGAAAGGGTGAGAAAGAGAGAGAGAGGGTGGGAGAGAGAGAGAGAGAAAAAGGGAAAGTAGAGAGAGAGAGAGAAGTGAGAGAAAGGGTGGGAGAGAGAGAGAGACCCAGAGAGAGGGTGAGAAAGAGAGAGAGAAAAGGGGAAAGTAGAGAGAGAGAGAGAGAGATGCCAATGATGACTGACCGATGTTGCGTCCACATGGGCTTAATTTTGCCAACCGGAAATGAAGGATGGAAGAAAAAGTTCAAGAAAAGAAAGAAAGACAGAGAGAGAGAGGGGGGTGAGAGGAAAGAGAAGAGCGAGAATGATAGTGAGAGGAGAGAAGGAAAAGGAGGAGAAGAAAAGAGGAGAAAATGAAGGAAAGGAGAGAATCAAAAGAGAGGGAATGAAAGAAAAGAGAGAAGGAATGAAAGAGAGAAGGAAGAAGGAGAGAGAATGAATAAGAGGAGAGAGAGAAAGAAAAAGAACAGAATGAAAAAGAGGACTGAGTGAATGAATAAGAGGAGAGAGAGGAGAGGAGGAGGTTCCTCCTGAGAAAGTTCTTGGTGTTCTCAGTTTTCCAGTTTGCTGATGTAAGTCTGTGAAACGTCTGAGACTCAGAGAGGCCAGAACTGCTGTGAGTCACCTCCTCGGCCTGGACTCGGTCCAGAGCCCATCACACACACACACACACGCACACACACACACACACATACACACACACACACACACACACACACTCACACACACATACACACATACACACACACACACACACACACACACTCACACACACATACACATACACACACTCACACACACACACTCACTCACACACACACTCGTGCGCTGGTGAGAGGTGTTTGTTCGATTTTCGTTTAAATTCTGTTCGTCTTTAATATCTTTTCCATTTCCTCAGTCAGACTTCATTCTGAGGATTTTCTGCCCAAATTAAACCTTTAAAATCATAAGCGGAAAAATAAACATCTGAAAGGAACGAAACTCCTCTTTTCATCCACGAGAGCTGCTGAACATCAGCGTGTTTGACTATTTTAAGTGTTTATGATGGAAAAAAAAACTTTTTTAGTGAAGTTTAGAAACCTCTCTCTCTCCCTCTCTCTCTCCCTCTCTCTCTCTCTCTGTCTCTCTCCCTCTCTCTCTCTTTCTCTCTCTCTCTCTGTCTCTCTCTCTCTCTTTCTCTCTCTGTCTCTCTCCCTCTCTCTGTCTCCCTCTCTCTCTCTCCCTCTCTCCCTCTCCCTCTCTCTCTCTCTCTGTCTCTCTCCCTCTCTCTCTCCCTCTCTCTGTCTCCCTCTCTCTCTCTTCCTCTCTCTCTCTCTCTCTCTCTCTCTCCCTCTCTCTGCCTTTCTTTTTCTTTCCTTCTTTCTATCTCTATATTTCTCTCTCTTCCTATGTCTCTCTCACACTCTCTACCTCTCTCTCCCTCAAACACTCATTGATTGTATATGTAATATATATGATATATACATAAATGTATGTATGATATATACGCTCATTGTACCGTATATGTTATATATACACACAGTGGCTGTATATATGATACATATGACGTATTCACTCATGGACTGCATATATATGTATGATATATACACTCATTGACTGTATATATGGTATATACACAGCCATTGGCTTTATACATAATACATATGATATGTACAATCACTGACTGTATATATGATATATATGATATATACACTCATTGACTGTATATATGGTATATATGATATACACTCATTGATACTATATAAGATATATATGATATAAAAATCTTTGTTTAAGGTGAAATTTGCGAATATTTTATTCTACTTTTTTCATTATTTATAAACTCTTCTTATCGTTTGCATTGTGTGATAAACAGAAATGGCCCACAATGACCATATATGTGTGTATATAAACATATATATATATATATATATATATATATATGTTTGTCAGGTCTGTGTTCCGTAACTGTGAAACTCCCCTCTTTCACTCTGACCAGCCGACAGAGAGAGGAGGGGGTTTGGGGGGGGGGTGGGTTCTGTAATCAGGCTCACAGCTGGTAGATAAAGCAGGGCATTGTGGTCCGGCAGAACACGGGGGTGTGGGCCTCAGCTCAGCTATTTATTACCTTCCCTCGCTCTCTCTCTCCCTTTCTCTCTCTCTCTCTCCCTCTCTCTCTCCCTCTCTCTCTCTCCCTTTCTCTCTCTCTCTCCCTCTCTCTCTCTCTCTGTCTCTCGCACTCAAAACCTATTAACACATACTGCTCCGAGCTAATAGTGCAGTGTAGAATGTGCTGAAGTTCACTGTTAGCGCTGCAGCTGTTTAGACGGGGAAGCGTAAAATCAGATGTGTCATTTGAATGACTCCACTACAGAGACTGTGCCCTTTTGTTAATTTAACCCTTTTAGACATACTGTTTGTGCAAAAAACTGTGTTTTCTGTGATGATTTTCTTTTTGTGATGAGTATTATAGCTATATTCCCAGATTCAGAATAGAGGACATCACTCCATAAATGTCCTCATACACGAGAATAGGAGATATTAGTCTATAAAGGAACTCAATACACGGTCCTAGACACTAGATTAGGAAAAATTAATCCATAAACAACCCCAATAAACACTCCTTTACGCTAGATTAGGAGATATTAGTCCATAAGCCACCTCACTAAACACCTCCACATGCCAGAATAGGAGATATTAGTCCATAAACAACCTTACTAAACATCTCTACTTGCTAGAAGAGGAGATATTTGTCCATAAACAACCTTAATAAATGCTACTATACACTAAATTGGAGATACTAGCCATAAATTCATTCAATAAATGCCCCCATACACTTCAATAGGAGATATTAGTCCATAAACAACCTCAATAAACACCTATACATGCAAGAATAGGAGATATTAGTCCATAAACAACCCAATAAACGGCCCTATACACAGGAATGGGAGATATTAGTGCATGAACGACTACAATTAACACCTCTACATGCTAAAATAGAAGGTATTACTCCATAAACAACATTAAGAAAGACCTCTGCATGCTATGTTTGGAGATATCAGTCCATAAGGAACCTCAATAAACACCTCTACATGCTAGAATAGGCAATATTAGTCCATAAACAACCCTAGTAAACACTTCTACATGCTAGAATAGGAGATGTTACTCCCTACACAGCATTAATAAACACCTCTGTATGCTATGTTCGGAGATATCAGTTCATAAACAATTGGAGATATTAGTCAGTAAACAACCATAATGAACGCAATTATTCAGTAGAATAGGAGATATTAGCCCATGAACAACCTCAGTAAATGCTCTTATACAGTAGAATAGGAGATATTAGTCCATAAATGAACACAATAAACACCCTTACATGTTAGAATAGGAAATATTAGTCCATAAATGAACACAATAAACACCCCTACATGTTAGAATAGGAGATATTAGTCCATAAATGAACACAATAAACACCCCTACACGATAGAATAGGAGATATTAGTCCATAAATGAACACAATAAACACCCCTACATGTTAGAATAGGAGATATTAGTCCATAAATGAACACAATAAACACCCCTACATGTTAGAATAGGAGATATTAGTCCATAAATGAACACAATTAACACCCCTACACGATAGAATAGGAGATATTAGTCCATAAATGAACACAATTAACACCCCTACACGATAGAATAGGAGATATTAGTCCATAAATGAACACAATAAACACCCCTACATGTTAGAATAGGAGATATTAGTCCATAAATGAACACAATAAACACCCCTACATGTTAGAATAGGAGATATTAGTCCATAAATGAACACAACAAACACCCTTACATGTTAGAATAGGAGATATTAGTCTGTAAACAACCTTAATACACGCTCCTATTCACTAAAATAGGGGATATTACTTCATGAACATCCTCACTAAACACTCCAGTACACCTGCTTACACTTTCTGATGCAAATGAACTGCCGTTCGACAAGAGGGATCTGCTCAGGGTCTCTCAAGCATCCAGATAACAACCTAGAAAGGAAATTTACGCCAGAAATATAAACCAGAGAGGGCACTTCCTGTCCTCGCCATGGGCTCTCAGCCAGCAGTGTGCAAGCAAGGGAGGAGTCCTGTGAAAGCAGGCTGCTGCTTTTTGTTTTCCTTCTGCATTTTTAAAGGTGGACACCCAGCAGGGATCCGGTTAAAGTGGGTGTTCAGTACAGATTTTCATGCGTTTTATCTTTTTGTATTTTTTGTTATATCGAGTCCCATTTAAGCCCCTTTTAACGAAACAGCGAAATACATTGAAATATTAGCATCATGTGTGACGGCACTTTATGTGCATTCTATTCAGGTCAGGGTACAAATATGAACTCTTATATTTACCGATAGATTCATACTACTCCGCAGAGGCACCTGGGAAAACAGTTAAAGGCCATTTTTCTAGGTATTAACTTTTGGTTCTGTTTTGTTTATTTATAATGTGATCCGATAAAAACACAGTAACACTACAGAATAACATCGTCACCACTAGAATAAACAAAAATAACAAGAATTTCTTGTTTTCAAAAAAGTAGTTGATATCTTTTCTCCTGGCAGCGGCGCATAAAACACTGCACTATACACATACATGAGGTCTCGTTACAGGAAAGGTACAGAGGTTTGTTACATAGAACTTAGAACCCAGGATTGTTTTCAGATTACCGCGTGTGCGTTTTAATGAGATGTTTGAAATATCACAAGGAGTTCATTGTCAATTGTCACCCGGGTGTGAAGGCCTCCTGTAAAAGGAGCTGTACGCTCTTAAAATTAAAACATGGTTCTAGAAGGGCTCTTTAGTAAAGAAAATGGTTCTATATATAGGACCATGAGCACTCAAAGAGCCATTTGCATGGTGAAATGGCTCTTAGGATTAATGTGGTTCTTTATAGCACCAGTGTGGTTCTGTACAGCACCCTTTTCAAACAGGTTTTCTGTAGAACCATATACCACACATTCTCCATCCTTATGAAGAACCATTTCACCATGCAAATGATTCTCTGAGTGTTTTATATAGAACCATTTTCTTTACTAAAGAACCCTTGAAGAACTTTTTTAAGAGTGTACTGTACACCTTTATAAAAGATGGTTCTTTGAGGGTTGTTTAGTAAAGAAAATGGTTCTGTATAAAACCAAGAACACTAGTTAAAGGGTTGAAGGGTTCTTTGCATCATGAAAGCATTTTTCAGAGTGATAGAGAATGTGCTGTAGATGGTTCTAAATAGCACCAAAAAGGGTTCTTCTGTTGTTACAAGCTTGACATCGTAGCAGTAGAAGAACCCTTTTGGTGCTATAGCGAATTCTTTTCAAAAGGTTCTATACAGAACCATCTACGGCACATTCTGAAGAACGCTTTCAGCATGCAGAGAACCCTTTAACCATGCAAAGCGTTCATGGCTCTATATAGATCCTTTTTTTTTACTCTTGAAGAACCATCAGTTCTAAGATTGTATACAAGATTGACATCAAAATGATAGAAGAACCCTTTTTGGTGCTATATAGAACCATTTTCGAAAAGGTTCTATATAGAACCATACACAACTCATTCTCCATCCTTATGAAGAACCATTTCTCCATGCAAAGAACACTTTAATCACGCAAATGATTCTCTAAGTGTTTTGTATAGAACCATCTTTTTAAGAGTACTGTACCCACTTATAAAAGATGGTACAGAAGTGTGTTAAATAGAACTTAGAACCAAATAGTTTCTGATTTTCCCCAAGATTGTTTTCAAAACCCTTGAAGAACACTGGGAGATCCTCTAAAGAACCCTTGAAGAATTTCTTTTTAAAGTGTACTATGCACAGGTTCTTCAAGGGTTCTTTAGTAAAGAAAATAGTTCTATACAGAACCAAGAACACTCAAAGAACTCTATGCATGATTAAAGGGTTCTTTGTATTATGGGTCCTTCAGATTAATGGAGAATGTTATATATAGTTCTATAGACAACCTTTTTGAAAAGGGTTCTATGTAGAACCAAAAAGAATTTTTCAGTCGTTAAAGCCTGACATCGTAGCAATATAAGAACCCTTTTGGTGGTTTGGACAACTCTTCTCAAAAAGGTTCTATATAGAACCATCCACAGCACAATTTGAGGAGCCCTTTCATGGTGCAAAGAACCCTTCGATCATGCAAAGCATTTATGGTTCTAAATATAACCATTTTTTTTTTACTCTTAAAGAACCACCATTTTGAAGATTGTATACAAGATGGACATCATAACTATAGAAGAACCCTTTTTGGTCCTATTCAGAACCCTTTCCAAAAAGGTTCTATATAGGACCATACACAACACATTCTCCATCAATCTGAAGTAATATTTAATAACGCAATATTGAATCATTTAATCACGCAAATGGTCTTGGTGTGTTTATATAGAACCATTTTCTTCACTAAAGAACCCTGGAAGAACCCTTTTTAAGAATGTAGAGGTGCGCGGTTGAGTAAGAGGTCATCTTTAGGTTGTAACTATGTGTGGTGTTATGATCTCTTCCCTGAGTAAACTGTTTCCTAAATGGCTGCCCATGGTTACCAGAGGTTGTGGTCATAGTTTTTTTATAGTAGAATAGAGTGGAGTGACGAGCGAGAGAGATACACAGTGTCACAGAGAGAGAGAGAGAGAGAGAGAGGGGGGTGGTGATGGTTCTCTTTCCAGTCTTCCTTCTTTCTGTTTCCTTCCATTGTTTTTATCTTACTCTGAATTCCAGAGTGTGATCAATCATGTTAGCACACGGTACAAATCCCCACACTGACCCTGTCACACTTGCACAATCACGATAACTGAAGAATTTTCTTCAAATACTGCGGTAACATTATCTCAGCAGGGGAAGTGGAGGTGCTTTGATAAAACCGTGCCCTCGTATGAACAGCTGGTCTGTCGGGATTTATTTGTTCTTCCTCGTTTGTTCGCTTTCTTTTACGTTTGCTTTTTTCATTTGTGCTCGTTTCTGTTTTTCACATCCACTCACTCTCGCTCAGTCGCTCGCCGGCGTGCTTTTTAATGCGGTTACGCACGTTTTGTGTTTCGATTAGCTTTGTTCACCCTCTGGTTTGTTTCTGTCTGTTGCAGATCAGTGTCCGTGTGACTACGATGGACGCAGAGTTGGAGTTTGCCATCCTGCCAAACACCACCGGCAAACAGCTCTTCGACCAGGTGTGCTTCAACGTTGCTGAGTGATCGTTTTTGCCTCTGTAGAAAATAAACAGGCTGTTCTTCGGCAGAGCGCTAGTTAAAAAACTGGCCAAGCCGATAAAAATACTTTCTACCATAAGCTGAGTTTGGAGCTAAATGGGCTGCATCTCTAGGAACAGGGTTGTAGACATTCTTCTAATGCCTAAGCACTGCATTTTGGGTCTCTGGGGTGCTTTCCTGTTACTCCAGAATTAGCCCATGGTTACTTCAGAGTTTTCCCATAGATCCTCCAGAATTACTCCATAGTTACTCAAGAACTATTCAGAGTTAACCCTTAGTTATTCCAGAATGACCTCAAAGATTTTTCGGAAATATCCTGCAATTCGATTACTCTGGAATTACCCCATAGTTATACCAGAGTTACCCTAGAGTTATCCCATAGTTACCCAGAATTAGCCACGAGTTACCCATAGTTACTTCAGAGATACCCCATAGTTACCCCAGTTACCTGTAGAAACTCCACAGATACCTCATAGTTACACCAGAGTTATTCTAGAGTTACCCCATAGTTACCCACAAGAGTTACCCATAGTAGCTCCACAGATGCCCCATAGTTACTCCAGAGTTACCCCATAGTTACCCCGGAGATACCCTGAAGTTACTTCAGAGATACCCTCTAGTTATCCCAGAGTTACCTATAGTTACTCCAGAGATACCCTGTAGTTATTACAGAGATACCCTCTAGTTATCCCAGAGTTACCCATAGTAACTCCTCAGAAACCCCATTGTTACTCCAGTGATATCCCATAGTTACCCCAGAGATACCCTGTAGTTACTTCAGAGATACCCTCTAGTTATCCCAGAGTTACCTATAGTTACTCCAGAGATACCCTGTAGTTATTACAGAGATACCCTCTAGTTGTCCCAGAGTTACCCATAGTAACTCCTCAGAAACCCCATTGTTACTCCAGAAATATCCCATAGTTGCCCCATATTTGCTCATAGTTACCCCAGAGATACCCATAGTTACTCCAGAGACACTCTATATTTACCCCAGAGTTACCCATAGTTACTCCAGAGATACCCCATAGTTACTTCAGATACCCATAGTTACCCTAGTTACCCACAGTAACTCCACAGATACCCCATAGTTACTCCAGAGATACCCCATAGTTACTCCAGATACCCTAGAGTTACCTCAGAGTTACCTATAGTTACCCGTAACTCCACACATGTTGTAGTAACTTCAGACACCCCATAGTTACTCCAGAGATATCCTGTAGTTACCCCAGAGTTACCCATTGTTCCTCCAGAGATACACTATAGTTACCTCAGAGATAAGCTATGGTTACCCCAGAGTTACCCATAGTGACTCCAGAGATACCCCATATTTACCTCAGTTACCCATAGCTACCCTAGTTACCCATAGTGACTCCACAGATTCCCCATAGTTACTCTAGAAACACCCCGTAGTAACTCCACAGATGCCCCATAGTTACTCCAGAGTTACCCCATAGTTAGCCCGGAGATACCCTGAAGTTACTTCAGAGATACCCTCTAGTTATCCCAGAGTTACCCATAGTAACTCCTCAGAAACCCCATTGTTACTCCAATGATATCCCATAGTTACCCCAGAGATACCCTGTAGTTACTTCAGAGATACCCTCTAGTTATCCCAGAGTTACCTATAGTTACTCCAGAGATACCCTGTAGTTATTACAGAGATACCCTCTAGTTGTCCCAGAGTTACCCATAGTAACTCCTCAGAAACCCCATTGTTACTCCAGAAATATCCCATAGTTACCCCATATTTGCTCATAGTTACCCCAGAGATACCCATAGTTACTCCAGAGATACTCTATATTTACTTCAGAGATACCCTATAGTTACTTATAGTTACTCTAGAGATATCCCAGAGGTTACCCGTAGTAACTTCACAGGTATCCCATAGTTTCTCCAGAGACATCCTGTAGTTACCCCAGAGTTACCCATAGTTCCTCCAGAGATACACTATACTTACCTCAGAGACACTCTATATTTACCCCAGAGTTACCCATAGTTACTCCAGAGATACCCCATAGTTACTCCAGAGATATCCTGTAGTTACCCCAGAGTTACCCATTGTTCCTCCAGAGATACACTATAGTTACCTCAGAGATAAGCTATGGTTACCCTAGAGTTACCCAAAGTTACTCCAGAAATACCCTATAGTTACTCCAGAGACACTCTGTATTTACCCCAGAGTTACCCATAGTGACTCCAGAGATACCCCATATTTACCTCAGTTACCCATAGCTACCCTAGTTACCCATAGTGACTCCACAGATACCCCATAGTTACTCTAGAAACACCCCGTAGTAACTCCACAGATGTCGTAGTAACTTCAGAAATACCCCATAGTTACTCCAGAGACACACCGTAGTTACCCATAACTCCACAGATGTCGTAGTAACTTCAGAAATACCCCATAGTTACTCCAGAGATATCTAGGGTAACTTGTTACCTCAGAGGTACCCATAGTTACCTCAGAGATACCTCATAGTTACCTCAGTTACCCGCAGTAACTCCACAGATAACCCCTAGTTACCCCAGGTTGCCTGACCCGATGGAGCTGAGCTCTGCCGGGTTTCTCTGATGTGAGGCGTCTTTAATGTCAGTGTTGAGTGATTTTCAGTCTGTCAGTCCGTCAGATGAACTGAAGTAGCTGTGCTGCAGCTGCAGAGCGACTGGAGACGCAGCGCTGTGGAAACCCCCCTAACGCAACCGTTTCCTTCCACCACGGCCATCTCGCTCTGCCTGCATGCACTTTCACTCTCGCTCTCTCACACTCTCTCTCTCTCTCTGACACACACTCTCTCTCTCTCACACACACTCTCTCTGTTACTGGAACAGAGCCTCGAGAAATGCTGAGCCAGAGGCGGGCGTATGAGCGCTCAGCTGAACTGGTTTTCATAAGCTAGACGTTATTTGTTTGAAGGGAAGTCTTTCTCTTTCTCTTCCTCTCTTCTCTCTCTCTTCTTTTCCCCTCCCTTCATCTGACTTCCCTTTTTTCCGTCTTTTCTTCTCTCGCCGGCCCCCTCCCTCTCTCTCTCTCTCTCTCTCTCTCTCTCCTTCGCCGGGGTCTCTTACTCATTCCGCCCGTCGCCTCGCTGCAGTCGCTCCCTCTTAAACGCGATAATGACCTGCTTTGTTTGACGGAACCTTTCGTTTGACGCGTAAACGCACAGAGCGTTCATTCATCGTTAGAGACTGCACTGTCGCGCCAAACTGCACTGAATCATGTTCCTGCACTTCCTCTTCACTGCATTCAGCGCACAACTCAGCCACAATCGCATATGCCAATTTTCATGTTTCTCCCCAAATCTGATTGGCCGATACGCTGCGGCTCTGGAGGAAGCCACGCCCCCCTCTTTGATCTTATGATCTACATTTTGGGGTCATTTTTGCCCAAAACGATGTCAAATTTGTAACAATAGAAGAACCCTTTTTGGTGGTATATAGGACCCTTTTCAAAAAGGTTCCATATAGAACCATCCACAGCACGTTCTCTATCAATCTGAAGAACACTTTCACGATGCAAAGAGCCCTTTAGCCATGCAGAGGGTTCTTTGAGAGGTCATGGTTCTATAGAGAACCATTTTCTTTATTAAAGAAACCTTGAAGAACCATCTTTTTTCAAGGGTGTACTATGGTCTCCCATAGTCCATAAAAATTAAAAAAAAAATTAAAAATATGGTTCTTTAAGGGTTCTTTAGTAAAGTAAATGGTTCTATATAGAACCAGTAACACTCAACAAACACTTTCCATGCTTAAATGGTTCTTTGCATTATGAAGCGTTCTTCAGAAGCTCTTTGAAAAGGGTTCTAAATAGCACCAAATAGGGTTCTTATACTGTTACAATCTTGGCATTGTACCAATAGAAGAACGCTTTTTGGTGGTATATAGGACCCTTTTCAAAAAGGTTCCAGCACGTTCTCTGTCAGTCTGAAGAACACTTTCACGATGCAAAGAGCCCTTTAGCCATGCAGAGGGTTCTTTGAGAGTTCATGGTTCTATACAGAACCATTTTCTTTACTAAAGAAACCTTGAAGAACCATCTTTTTTAAGGGTGTACCTTCTTTTTGGTTCTATATAGAACTCTTTTTCAAAAGGTTGTGTATAGAACTATATACAGCACATTCTCCATCAATCTGAAGAACGATTTTGTGATGCAAAGAACCCTTTAATCATACACAGGGTTCTTTGAGTGTTCATGGTTCTGTATAGAACTACTGTCTTTATTAAGGAACGCCTGAAGAGCGTATGAGAGTTTAAGAGTGTATGAGAAAGTAAAGATAAAAAGGTGATGAGCGAGCGACAAAGGGAATCAGACAGAGAGGAAGTGAGAGAGAGAAAGAGAGAGAGTGAGAAAGAGAGATAGAGAGGGAGTGAGAGAGAGAGAGAGATAGAGACAGAGAGAGAGTGAGAGAGAGCGAGACAGAGAGTGTGAGAAAGAGTGAGAGAGATAGAGAGAGAGTAAGAGACAGAGAGAGAGCGAGAGAGAGAGATACAGAGAGAGAGGGTGATGAAAAGACTTGTGCTGTTTACTGAACACATATAAACACAGCTGTCTCCTCTCTTCCTCTCACTCTCTCACCTCTATCACACGCTCGCTCTCCTTTATTCTCACATTCTGTCCATCCCCCACTCGCACTTCCTCTCTCACCCCCCCTCATCGACATGCCCTCGTTCTCAGTGCCAAGAGAACCCTCTCAATCTCTCA